>NC_136697.1:10793045-10801247 GCF_947650265.1 Symphodus melops
TTTGCAACAACTTCAATTCAACACAAAGTAGCTCAAGTTAATAATAATAAAATAATAATTCTAATTTAAGGGCGCCTTTCATGACAGGTTCGTCTATCCTGGTAGGGAAAGAAGACTCACTGTAGGTGTAAGTATGATTGACATTTAAAGCCTACAACTTTAATCTAAGGCATCACAGTTATATGTTTTAAGTGTGAAATTACTAGGCCACTGCTAAACTTTCCTTTAAAGAAACAACTTAAATAAACCGTTAAATAACCCTGGTAGGTGTGTACAGCTTGGTCCCCAGTAAAGGTGGAGAAGCGACAGGTAGGCTGAGGGACAGCAGAGTGGGGATTTCAATACAGCACTTTGATTCTACAATACTTACTTTCGACCTTACAGTGGTCTCTGCAACGCTGTATTCACTTATCATACATGAACTGTGACATGAAGACAGTCCTCTGACGGTCTTTAGCCTAGTTTATGCTTCCACGCTGCGTCGACGGCATAGCTACAGTTGACCCGACGGCGTAGCCCTACGCACACATCAAAAAAATCCTGACTGCGTGTTGCGTCGACGCGAACCGCAAGGACTGTGATTGGTCCGCTCAGAACGTCATTTCTGGTCACAACGGTCACAACACGAACAATCGAAGAGCTCATAAAAACGAGCATCTCCACAACTCATCATCGAAACGCTACGGGGCTGAAGGTTGTCAAACTGGACGCAGAACTACGAACGCTCAACGGCGGCGTGCGTACGGCGTAGACCCGACGCCGTCGTTGAGCGTTCGTAGCTCTGCAATGTGACGTGGAAGCATAAACAAGGCTGAACACACGTGCAAGATGGCTTTCAGAGAGTAACAACTTTTTCAGACAGCTCAGGACAAAACAGAGGCATCACCTTGTGGCGCTTGTTGGTACTACAGTGATATTTTGACAGGTACAGAACACTTTTAAAGGACAAAATTGACACCTTCTACCTCAAAGATAAACTGTCTGGTGCAAGACTGGTGATTTGCAATTACTCACCATCCTCCAAAGGTTTTATTATAGATAGAAAAGGAGGGCTTAAATTCTAAACGATGGGATTTCTAGTTCTCTAGGCTGTGAGCTGCCGCTGTCACTCGGTGATCCATTACAGGGTCACTTATTCAGGAAACCTGACGCGTTAACAACCCGTCCAACATACAATACACCCGGAAGCAGCAGACAGCATGTCAGTCCTCAGGGGAGCTGGTAATGAGATACCTGCGCATCTGTTTGAGAGGAACAGGAGGAACAGGAGAAAGAGGAAGGATTACTGACGGAAAAAGAAAAACAGGTAAGAGTGAAAGAGGAGAGGAAAGCTGGAGGAGGAGACAAAACGACAGCAAGGTGTGTGACAACTGGTCTGCAGGTAGAATGATTGAAGAGTCAGCAGACGTGAGCACAGTGTGTGTGTGGAGTGACAGCCGGATGGAAGTTCAGGGTTAAAATAACACTGTCCTCTCTCTCACACCCACCCACACACACACACACACACACACACACACACACACACACACTTTGACTTCCAGAGGCTCCCTTTCCTCCTGGTTCTCCTCTGTCAGTCTGGGCCCCCGCGGCCCTCCAAGCATTCAGAGACACTCTCTACAAAAAGCACGCTCGCTGTTTCTATTCTGGGAGCTTTGCTTCCGCTCCCCGACTTCCTTTTTAGTCTCTTTCCCTCCATCCTCGTACTTTCTGACTCCGTCGACCTTTTCACTCACAAGCGTTTTCTTTCTAACTCCCCGCTGACTAACAAGCAATTTGATGTCGTTTTCTTAGGATTGTTCATTCTCGCAGCATCAGAGGCTCTAAAGGAAGAAATCCTCCTTCCATATTTGATATCCTTGACAAGTGCAGGGAATTGGAAAAATATTTTTAAAAATTAAAAAAGGTTGAAAGAAAAAAATACGACCAATCATCCATGTCTGTGTTTCTTGATCACTCTGATGAAGGCCACAAGCCGAAACATGATGGCCCAATAAAGTTGTTCAAGTTGATCTTCATACTGTAGGTTTTGCTGAAGCTTTTTCACCTTTTCAAGCCTCTCACTCTCTATGCACCTCACGCTTTCAGAGCTCACAAACACACGTATTTGAAGTTTCTTGACTATAAACCCCTCTACTTCAGCCCTGCTCAGAGCAGGCTGTTTCTGTGTCTGTAGCTTTAAATGTAAATGAGCTGTGTCTGACCACGCCCCTCTCTGTAGGAGTTTGAGTGCCTCTGGCTTTCTCGCTCCATGTCTGATTGTTTACGGTGAGAAGGCAGACTCTGAGGACAGAACAAACAGCTACTGTAACTGTGGGAGTGTCACCCACCGGGGGGAGAGGTTACTGCCCTTTGTGATGTCACAAAGGGAAAATGTCCAAACGGTCTGTTTGAGCAGGCAAAAGACAGAGAGGATGGACTTTTCTCATATTAAGTCATTTTTGTCAGGCTAAGGACATATATGTTAGAAAACCATGGTGAAGTGAATTTTGCATAATGACCTTTAAAATCATAGATAAGTACGAAACATCCCTGAGCTTCACATTCAACAAGTGCGATTGTTTACCCCTCATCGCAGTACTTCAGTCAGACAAAAGATCGGAAGTCTTGCGTCACTTCACCAGTTTTAAAGAGACTCATGTACATACTTAAACTCTGGGGATCTTCCTCACACACTGAGACACCCAGACTGCTCATAGTGTTGTTCCACAAAACAAACAGCCCATCCACTCACACAAAGGCATGTTGGCTCTTTGCCTACATTCACAGGGAAAGATACGATACACACACACAGTCAGTGCCAGTGACTTTCCCTCATTCAGAGCTCTTAAACACAAACTAGAACACTATTTTGCTTTGCACTGAGGCTTTCAGACACCTGTTTAGAACCTGGTCAGATCCTGTGTGTGGAACTGTTTGTGCCTCAAGAATAGAGGGGAGGACTATAAAAATGTGACTCTCACTTCCTCCTACTGTACCTCATGACCACAGAACTGCTGACTGTTTCCAGAGGTAGAAAATAAATAAATGTGGGATGTGATGAACCTCTTTAGGTACACAAACACAAGCCTGATCAAACAGGAAACGTCCAACCACATCTTTCATCTGTTTTTCAATGAGATGCATAAGAAAAATGCAAGTTGTGTGGATTTCTTTCCTGTTTTCTTTTAACATCCAGGAAAGCTATCTTCATCTTCAGGAGAGAAAAAAAATAAAACAAGAGCACAAACCAACATGACATCACCCTCTGGATTGGTTGTGTAGCATTTCAGAGGTGAATAGTTCCCATTCAGACATGAAGTGAGCTGGTGTGGAAACCTCACACACAGCACACTCACTGTTTGGCATGATCTCATGTCTGCATACTTTGCACACCGAGACAGAAAAGCAAACAGAAAGCCGGGCAGGTAATAATTATCTTACCTGCAATATTTCCCTCCACAGGAGCCTGCTGTCCTTTCCTGGTCTGAGTCCAGCGTCTGCTCTGACACCGTAGATACTCCTCTCAGGTTGATGACAGGAAGTCAACCATGTGCAGACGAGGCCCCCAGTCCATCGAGGTGAGGTTTTGTCCAGCTACAAGGGCATGGCACTGTAAGGCTGGCACACCTTCACATGATTTCATCCTCGTCCATTTGCCAACCCGATCCCAGGAATGTGTAGCAGGACTTGCCTTCAAAATAAAACACACAAAAAAATAGTTGGTTAGGGGGAATGTCACTATGTGGTAATGCGGTCTAATTATTTTTATTTTCTTTCATACAGACTGTTAGGTTAGATAACCACCTCTACACACACACACACACACACACACACACTTTGTTTCACTTTCTCTGAGTCACTGGAACTAAGCATTGATGGGTCTTTGGTCCCCCACAGAGAGATCTAATATTGCAAAGGGAGGATGAGTCAGGGCCAGGATCCTGGAGGGGTTTACAGGGTTTCAACAGAAAAGGAGAACAGTGTACTAGAGGACATATTGCAGACACAAATTTAAACTCTAATGACGGATTATAAGCACACTTTGATTTATGGAAAAAGTACAACATATAGAGTTAGTACTTTCTGTAAGAAGGAGGTTGTTCATGTAGCTATTTAATGCTCATTATACATTATAGAGACTTCTGGGTTGGAGTATTAAACCGGCCACTCCTTGCTTTTAGGATTGATTTGACTGTTTTATTACTTATTTTTCAAACACTTGATGGTCTGGCCACAGATGATCTGAACTGTTGTCCTCTAACCAGGCAGTGTGCAGCTTGAGATCCTCCTCACTGTTTTAATTCTAAAAATCCAAAGAGACCGAGCGTTTGCTTTTTGGACTCCTCAGCAGTGGAATGACCTGCCTGAGGATGTCAGTCTAATCAGTATTTTCTTTTACTGTCATTGGTTGATGAGGCAATTTTAGGGTTTAATTGGGACTTCATTGTTGTGTATTGTATCGTTGGACTTTGTAACATTGATTTTAATAAGGGGTTTATAAATTAACTTTATTATTATTATTATTATTATTATTTACGGCACATTGTCCAGTGTCATGCAACTTTTTATTGTATTTTAACATCTACTAGACAGTCAGTCTTTTTTGGAGCAAATGAAATCAACAATTGTACACTGTAAACAGAGTCAACAACACCTGAAAATATTAAAGCATAGCTTTGAGTGTGTCATAACAGATCATAAGCCAGGGGTGTCTAAAGTGCGGCCCGGGGGCCATTTGCAGCCCTTGAGGGGATTTTTTCCGGCCCCCAAATTCATTTGAAGAATCAGAAGATTTTAGCCCGAGGCCTGATTCAAATTTTCCACTTTTTTTATGAACTATGAAAATTAACCTTTGCATAATTTTTGCAAACAAGAAGAGTGTTGTTTAACCATTTAAAACCTGAGCTAAATACAGAAAGCTTTAAAAAAAATAATATATATTATATATATATATATATATATATATATATATATATATACACACACTATCACATGTATCACATATATAAATATACAAAATAGTTAAAACACAACAGTTTATCCCTGTAATGAGTCATTGTCTTCTTACATTATTTTTGTAGAGGTCAAAATACAAAAAGTTCATGACAGTATTATAAACTTGTGGCCCGCGAGCAATTCCAACAATTTTGGCCCGCAAGAGAAAAGGTTTGGATACCACTGTCATAAGCATTTGTTAAAAAACATTAAACGTTACAAATAAAGAACATTTAACTTGTTTGGACTTTAAATCATTGTCTGCTGAATCAATAACCTACTGTATATGTAGGCTACAACCGGAAGCAGCTTTCAAAGCTGGATGTGAATTCACTTGATATTGTTCCAAACCAGGTCTGGGGGCTGTGGTAGGAATGCCTGAGGGGCCCTGCGCAGGAGAGGGCAGTATGAATGAATCAATGCAATTCACACGGACAGACGAGGACACAGTCCACCCACCACCTAGTAAAGAAGCTGACTGAGCCTCCAGTGTCAGAGGAGAGGCTCACAACAAGGAGGAACACCGAGCTATTCTTCCTCCCTGCATAACTCTCCACAAATGTCTCCTTTGTCTGTCAGACAGAGCAAAAAAAAAAAGAAAAGAAAAAGTCTACGTATGTAGCTGTGCATGGTGTAACACCAGCAGGCAGGATACCAGTCCCATACCAGCTTATAGTCCTGAACTTTAAACAAATACACACACTCAGCAGAGCGGGTCACGTTTTAAGTGACTGTGTGTCTATGGGATGCCATTCATTTATTGACACGTGCACTGTTCATGCATTTATGGCTCTGGATGAAACAGAAAGCTGCACTTTTTTCTATTGACAACAATCCGAAACATGCCAGAGGGCGACATCACACGACCCAAGCAGTTTTTACAGTTTTGTTACACAACTCTGACAGTGGGCCGGGGCTGGAAGAAGGAACGTTACAGCTCCAGCCCCCACCCTGCACAGAAGGACAGACAACACCACCCAGTCTCTAGAGAGTGTAAGAAAGGCCAGAAATAAACTGCACAAACACAGCTCACCAAGCACAGAGGCCACTTCATACCGAGTGTCCCTTACAGCAGTGTGCAATACAGGGAGATGTGGCGAGGAGTCAATCATCTGGCCTCCACATTGAGCAAGCCCTCCAGCCTTCTTGAAAGAAAATTAGTTTTGAGAGGTTGATGTCGAACCAACATTTGTATACAAAAGCAAACATTTGAAATGTCCTTTTCCTCGAAAGATGTTGACACCATAGAGATATAATGACCTCTCTGAAATGTTTGGGATAAGCAGTCAGCATTCACAATCAATCAATTAACCTCACAATTCAATTTAAGTTCTTTGCATCACGATTGGATTTCATTCAATTGGATATTAGCCAATATGCCCTTGATGTCAATATAGTAACATGCATAGATGATAGACACATCATCACAGTACACCCTCAATTGTGTTCAATAATAATGTATTTGTGTTATTTTTTGGGCAAGTGGGGGGGCCTCTGAACGGAAATGTGCGCGCCATGTAACACCCAGAAAATGAATGGGTTCCAAAGTTGTCTCCATTGCATCTGCAAAATTGTAGCTGAGAGGATGTCATGTATCCGAACTTGAAAGGTTTCAAACATTGGTGTACCCAAAAGCCTTCAAAGTCCTCCGCAAAAAGAAGCAGAGTCATTCCAACCAAGCTCCAGTCGACAGAGATGGTCCAGATCAGAGCCAACCACAGGAGCGAGCACGAAACACAGTCGTGATGTCACTGAATATGGTGATATGGTGAGGCTCCCACTTCTGGAAAAGGTCTAACTTTGACTGTTAGTAGCTTTAACATGACAGAGCAGTCATGTACACAGCTTGTTGATGTATACACGAGTGTCCATTGATTTCAATATTGCTGGTTGTTTTCTGTGAACAAAGGTGAACACTGACTGTGCTGTGGTGTTAACGGGATGATACAGAGGTTGGATTAAAAAAACAATAGATCTCCTCTGGCTGAAGGTTTGCAATCCATGAGTTGACACTCAGTATTTGTACATAAAGCTCTTCACCCCGTCTGTGAGCCCTTTGTCTTTGAAAACGAGCTATTCATTAAACAGGGTCTGACAGAAAGTTAGCCTCTCCTGTAGTTTCCATTGCACAGTCACTGCTGATTCATGCAATCCACTGTCAACAGAAAAGTCTTTCATTCACTCGTCCCCCCCCCCCCCCACTGATGAAGTCAACATCACACCACTGACCAGAACAAATGTGTTTAGAATTGCATCATCTTTAAAAGGACGGCTTGAACACAAACCAGTCTTTACTTTTAAAGTGTCTCAAACTAATTAACTAATAAACTTCAATACATGTATTCACAGCATCATCATCTTGTTTTGGTGTTTCCTATGGCTGCTGAAGGATCACGTTCCCATGATCGGGCTGGTCACAGTGGTACATAAGAGACGGGGTAATTAAAGCCGGGGGCAACTATTTTTCCTCCCGAGGACAATGGAAAGCTGCATTTAGGAAAGACGAGACACTATTTAGAGGTTAGACAGGATTGAAACACAATATTCCTAAAACAACAAAGAAGACAGAATGAAATCTAGGACGTCTTCTATTGTACCTTCACACACATGCAGAAATACGAATCGCAATATTATGACGATCCGGCCAAAAACTGGATTCTTAATCTTTAAACCAATATCAGTTTTCAAACTTGGACAGCATTCGAACACAATTCCAACAATATCAATTCCTGTTTTGATAGCGCAGCAACAAAAACACAAGTCCGAGGCACTGAATGTTGGCTGATCTCTTGGGGTTTTTTTTTTTTAATTCCCATAAACTGCAGTCAAACAGCTTTTCAAAAGAAGGCCAACAATGTGACAAACAGGTAGCTAAATGTGGTATGATACATCTCCTCGTTGTGACAACAACGTTCCAGTCAAAAACTCCCTCACACCGGCTTCAGGCCTTCATATTATATCTCTTTATATTCTGCTCATTAAGAATCCAAACTGTAAAACTGCTGGGGTTATCATACTTTATTAGGGACTTGGACATGGTGCATAAATGTGTTTAAGCAGTATAAACAGCTCTGATTGCTCTGAGTCATCAAGTGTTCACAAGCATTTTAGCCATGCAGGAAAGTGGTGCAACACTCCCACAGAAATGACATCCATTTGGAAGTTGCCACTCCCCAGATTGAACACTATTGTTAAGTGCTAACTGGGAAACAGGCCAGTTTCCTTTCA